>NC_068447.1:32320415-32327915 GCF_023373465.1 Oncorhynchus keta
AGGAATGAGAGAGGGAATGAGAGAGGGAATGAGAGAGGGAATGAGAGGTAATGAGAGAGGGAATGAGGGAGGGAATGAGAGAGGGAATGAGAGAGGGAATGAGAGGTAATGAGAGAGGGAATGAGGGAGGGAATGAGGGAGGGAATGAGGGATGGAATGAGGGAGGGAATGAGAGAGGGAATGAGAGAGGTAATGAGAGAGGGAATGAGAGGTAATGAGAGAGGGAATGAGGGGTGGAATGAGGGAGGGAGGGAATGAGAGGGAATGAGAGGGAATTTAGAGAGGGAATGAGGGAGGGAATGAGAGGTAATGAGAGAGGGAATGAGAGAGGGAATGAGGGGTGGAATGAGAGAGGGAATGAGAGGGAATTTAGAGAGGGAATTTAGAGAGGGAATGAGGGAGGGAATGAGAGAGGGAATGAGAGGGAATGAGATGGAATGAGAGAGGGAATGAGAGAGGGAATGAGAGGGATTGAGAGGGAATGAGGGAGGGAATGAGGGAGGGAATGAGAGAGGGAATGAGAGAGGGAATGAGGGGTGGAATGAGGGAGGGAATGAGAGAGGGAATGAGAGAGGGAATGAGAGAGGGAATGAGAGGGATTGAGAGGGAATGAGGGAGGGAATGAGGGAGGGAATGAGAGAGGGAATTTAGAGAGGGGATGAGGGAGGGAATGAGAGAGGGAATGAGAGAGGGAATGAGAGAGGGAATGAGAGGTAATGAGAGAGGGAATGAGGGATGGAATGAGGGAGGGAATGAGAGAGGGAATGAGAGAGGGAATGAGAGAGGGAATGAGGGAGGGAATGAGAGAGGGAATGAGAGGGAATGAGAGGGAATTTAGAGAGGGAATGAGGGAGGGAATGAGAGAGGGAATGAGAGGGAATGAGATGGAATGAGAGAGGGAATGAGAGAGGGAATGAGGGAGGGAATGAGAGAGGGAATGAGAGAGGGAATGAGAGGGAATAAGAGAGGGAATGAGAGAGGGAATGAGAGAGGGAATGAGAGGGAATGAGAGGGAATGAGAGAGGGAATGAGGGAGGGAATGAGAGAGGGAATGAGAGAGGGAATGAGGGAGGGAATGAGAGAGGGAATGAGAGGGAATGAGAGATGGAATTAGGGAGGGAATGAGGGAGGGAATGAGAGAGGGAATGAGGAAGGGAATGAGGAAGGGAATGAGAGAGGGAATGAGAGGGAATGAGAGAATCAAAGTATACTCAATAATAGCACTTCCATTCTGCCTCACCAATAGGGAGAGTAATGTTATTACACTGACTCACACACTCCTTTGACTATCTTATCTAATACGTTTATTCTGTGTACAACGTTGTCAGTTACTGAGACAGAATGGTGAGAGGGAGAAGACACACAGACACACACAAGCATCTCTTTTTCTCTCCCACACACACGCCTACACCCACACGTCACACACCTACAAAGGGACTAGGGTAGGAGTTAGAATGGGACTGGGAGGCAGTTTGTCTGTGCCATGGCATCAATAGACTTTCCGTCTGGAAGCCCAACGGACACAAGAGGGGACGAGGCGATGGGGTTGGTGTCAGACATGACAATGTGCATAGAGAATCTCCAACATTTAAGCAGGACTGTGTCCAATTAGGAGGTTAAACAAACGGCCTGACTGAGGGTGGCTGAACTCATTCAGCTAGAGAGAAAGAGACACAGAGAGAGAGGAAGAGAGAAGAAGAGATAAAGAGAAATAGAGAGTGGGAGAGAGCCCACAGGAAACACTTCAAGTACCTCTGTGCTCTCTATATCCACTCAGCCTCCTCTCATCTGCAATTTCCTCTCTAAACTCTGCTCTCAATCCCTCTGTCCATGCATTCCATACCACTCTAATCTAGCACAGCTGTCTGTTTCGTCACAAATCCATGAATTCAAAAGTGCAGAATAAGAGAATCTGTTTGGGGGTTAGCATACACTCTTAGAAAAAAGGGTTCCAAAGGGTTCTTCGACTGTCCCCATAGGAGAAACCTTTTTGGTTCTAGGCGGAACTCTTTTGGGTTCCATGTAGAACCCTCTGGGGAAAGGGTTCTACATGAAACCCAATATGGTTCTATCTGGAACCAAAAAGGTTTTTTCAAAGGGTTATCCTCCGGGAACAGCCGAAGGAACCTTTTAGGTTCTAGATAGCATGTTTGTTTCTAAGACTGTAGTGTTTGTATTAGACCTGAGTGATGTGTCCCTGGTTGGTGTGCCAGATGTCTGCGTGGTGACATGCAGCCTGGCCAGAGGGCATGGTGGGGAGACCTGCCCAGCCCAACAGTGGAGGCAATATTAGAGAGGCAGGCCTGGGTCAGACTCAAGACCATGTCTCACCTTCAGGACCTCGAGTCACACGTCATCCAAGAATCTCTTATCCTTCCGACTCACTTCACTTCTCTCCTCCCTCTCTCCCTCTCTCTGTCTATCTCTCTCTAACCATTGTCTGGGCGTAAAGCCGATGGCACACACGCTGGCACCCAGACACACGAGCAGCGGGCTCAGTGGGCTGTTTGGCTTGGCACAGGAGTGCATGGGGAGTGTCCTACTCTTCTCCCCTCTGTCCTGCCCCTCAGGTTGCGGGCTCCAGAGCGGGCAGATGGTCTTTGAGGACGGGGGGCTACTAGGGGCCTCCCTCTCTGTCTGTATAACTGTCAGTCTGTCCATTCAGCTTTACTGCATACCAGCAGAAGGAGTTGCTACCAGCAAGACATGTCAGCTGCCACTGAAGTGATTCATGTCATGGACAGAGTATGTTGTTGTGCTTCAGTCAGACCATGCGTGCCTAGACAGTGTTGTGTTGTGTGTGTGTGTGGTAATCTGATTACATGCAGATGGTCACATAGTCAGTCTGTGATGTGATCTGACACACACATTGTATGTCATAGCAGAGTTGACAGTGGATCGGTCACCAGAGCCAAATGCATGAATAACTCTCCTACTCGTAATGACGTAGGAATCAGGAAGCCAGAGGAGGAGAGAGAACGTGGACATTCTAGGGTGAATTGGGTGTGTAACACAGCCACCTCTGTGACAGGCCTTAAACCCTGTGTGTGAGAAAGATGAAATAGGGCACTAGGTTTATAGGGCAGTATAGTCAAACAGATAAGCCCATCCAATCCCAGAAATGCTCCATCACCTCCTCTTGGGGTTAAAAGGTACCATTCACACCATACCGAGAAATCCTATGGAGAATACTATAGAGGCATGGGGTATGTAGTGGTATGATCCTATAGGGGTTTGGCCCTGTAGTCAAACCTCAGAAATCTGAATATCTGAACACAATACAACCATCTCCCAAAGCCATATTGCAATTTAGTATCTCACCAAGTAGCATCAGCTACACAATGCTACCTTCACAGTTTCTCCATATTGATCCAGGTTTTAACATGAAGATGGCGGAACGTTCACTGGGAAACAATTAACCTTGCATGTGACTTTTAGAGTCTCTTTAAGCTGGGCTTTTAGAGATGTTTAATCCACCCTTTCAAATGTATCAGAGCACTAACTATTATCCATTCATTTCAGTGCTTTCAAATGGGCTTTAATCTGCTGGATTAACCCTTGTGTTATGTTTCATCAAAGGAGTGGCAACCCCCTCGCTGCTCCTCGCTGTCCCACATTAAACAGAGGAGAAGCACAATGAAGAGGGGTGAGAGGATGGATGGATGTAGGGCAGGCAGAGAGGGACATGGAGCCCAAAACACATCACACTACTGACTGAGGATACAGAGGAATGGAGAGATGGATGTGGAGAGGAAGAGGGACAAGACACTGACTGAGGATACAGAGGAATGGAGAGATTTAGGGACATGGAGCCCAAAACACATCACACTACTGACTGAGGATACAGAGGAATGGAGAGATGGATGTGGAGAGGAAGAGGGAAGACATGTGCATTGAGGATTTAGGACATAGTTGACAGTGAATAGGAAATAAAAGGAAAGTGTAACCGATGAGAGTTGGTTAAGTAACTTGGTCATGACCCCAGAGGCTGAGGTCAGATGGTCACCTCTTCCCTTCCCTCTGTCGGTGTCACACCCCCTCTCTCTGTGTCTGTGTGTCTCTCTCTCTCTCTCTGTGTGTGTGTGTGTGTGTGTGTGTGTGTGTGTGTGTGTGTGTGTGTGTGTGTGTGTGTGTGTGTGTGTGTGTGTGTGTGTGTGTGTGTGTGTGTGTGTGTGTGTGTGTGTGTGTGTGTGTGTGTGTGTGTGTGTGTGCGTGCGTGCGTGTGTGTGTGTGTGTGTGATATAGAGCTAGCTGTAGAGAGAGAGGGAGAGAGAGTGAGAGAGAGAGAGCCTGTGTGTGACACTGGAATTGGAGCATTCGTCTGACTGGAGTTGATGTCATAGGTCACAAGCTGCACTGTTCAACCCCTCAGAGAACTTCACATTTCTCAGAATGCAGAGAGAGTCAACGATCAGTCAACGCATTCTTGAGAAATGTCTCTGTTTGAGACAGTACATCCTCAACATTCTGAGCAGCCTTCAGTAGAGGGTTTTAGGATGTGTTCTCCTTTAATCTCTACTTCGAGCCCACTAACAGACACATTAACACTTGCACACACTCACTATCACACACACACACACTCCCCGTTTTTGACCGCTTCTCACCCCACAGCACAAAGGGCCCCTCTGTGATATCAAAGCCAAAACAACTCGTGGTTGGCTCAGATGGTGACCAGGAGTGGCCCAATCCTCTTTGCCTCCACAGACCCACAAACACACCCTCGGCTCCACACACAGCTGTACAGCCCCATGCAGTCCCACAGCTGCCTACTGACAGGCCTGGGTGGACTAATCCCAGTCAGAGAGGGAGAGGGTGGGAGGGGAGCAAGGAGCTGACACCTGAGACATACATATGGATACTGTAGACACACACACACATGTATGTAGACATGCATGAAGACACACAGACAGCCTGGTGATGTCACCAGACAGGCCAAAACTCCATCCCACCAAAACAGGCAGAGATTTCAGACGGTCTTTTCAAACAGCTCTTACACTAAAAGGACATTATCATCATTTTCACAATTTCACACTATTATTCCAACCTCAAAGTGTGGAAATATATATAAAACACAGAAAAATAAAACACACATTTTTGACTGCATTGGGCCTGTAGCCATTTACACAGTGCTGAACACAGTGTTACCGAGATTTACCACGCAACCCCACTCCCTTTTCCCGAGATAAATAACTGTGAGAAACCGGTAAATTATTATAAATGATTTATATCAACAGCATGAGATGAAATGATATGGTATGTCTAAATCGGGCGTCTCTACCGCCTTCTCTCTGCCATCTGCATGATCAATCATCAACGCTCAGGGTGGGGACAGACAGCACATCTCACTATGTACCATCTCATCATGGCAACCTTTTTTCTTGTGACAGGTAGGCCTACATTTGCTGCAGTGTAGCCTGAACGCGCATCTAATTTACACATCTCCATCTGGCGTTCTGGGGTCACCTTATGTGTTAATTGTAAAGATTTTTATTTTGCAGCTGCAGCTCACCGAACATCGTTGCTTTAAATCGGCGCATATACGAGCACTATTACGATGCTTCCTTCTCTCCATCAATTCCATTCAAATTGCATCCCAAATAGATAATACTATTCAAGATGTGTATATATATATATATATATATATAGATGTCCTAGCCTTCCTCTTTCAGGTAGTACATTCAATGCAGTATTAGCCTTATATTTAGCTAATGAATTATGTTTTATACATAAGCTTCTTACTTATAAGAAGTCTCTTTCTCAATACACGTCTGCTCTCCACTGGCCTCTCTTCTAACAAAATGAGTCCCAAGCCCATACATGTGTTTTACTAAAAGACTATTCGAAGAGCGATGTGAGTTCTTGTTCGCTGAATGTTAAATACAGCAGCCAACTGAACTTTACAGGGAGTTTGAATGAAGAGAGACCGAGCGATGGTGGTAAGACATAGCAGATTCCCATTCAGACCGTCACCCATAACCATTCAATCTTCAGAAACAGACGTGAAGGCCTTCTGCATCTCATTCTAGTCCTATATTATTCAAGGATGTCAGAATGATGAAGATAAGGACACCAAAACGTATTTCATTGAACTGTTGAAAGGAGGAAGGAATGAAGCACCAATAGAGAGAGAAAGAGGAGGTAGGCTCGTAACATCAGGGGAAATATTGTGAAAGGTAAATATGTGTCAGCCTACTAATTATACAAATATGCTCTATTGTATTTAAACATTCAAATCAAATTGCTAGCCTATAATTGTAACTTTGTGAGCCACGTGTATGGCACGAAACATGTTCTCTCCCAGCTTCATGGTTTAAAGGTGTGACATTTTTATGTAGGTCTCATAAAATGTCTTTAATGTAGGTCTCATTAAATGTCTTTAATGTAGGTCTCATTAAATGTATTTAATGTAGGTCTCATTAAATGTCTTTAATGTAGGTCTCATTAAATGTCTTTAATGTAGGTCTCATTAAATGTCTTTAATGTAGGTCTCATTAAATGTCTTTAATGTAGGTCTCATTAAATGTATTTAATGTAGGTCTCATAAAATGTCTTTAATGTAGGTCTCATTAAATGTCTTTAATGTAGGTCTCATTAAATGTATTTAATGTAGGTCTCATTAAATGTCTTTAATGTTGGTCTCATTAAATGTCTTTAATGTAGGTCTCATTAAATGTCTTTAATGTAGGTCTCATTAAATGTCTTTAATGTCGGGCTCATCAGGCTCAGGTAGCATCAGGCTCAGGTAGCATCAGGCTCAGGTAGAATCAGGCTCAGGTAGAATCAGGCTCAGGTAGAATTAGGCTCAGGTAGCATCAGGCTCAGGTAGCATCAGTTTTCATGCTGATCAAAGCTCTAATAAAATCCAGACATATTTATGTGTTTTATAATGCTTTAGTTGTGACACTTCTGGTTTTGTTGGGAAATACCGGGTTACCCAGGAGAAAAGAGATTTATTCTCTGGATGGAACATTTGTAAAATACCTGGGAAATATCCAAACCTAGTGGCTGTACAGTAACATGCTATACATGACGTCAGAGCTCTGACTGCGCTACACAGCTCTGACTGCGCTACACAGCTCTGACTGCGCTACACAGCTCTGACTGCGCTACACAGCTCTGACTGCGCTACACAGCTCTGACTGCGCTACACAGCTCTGACTGCGCTACACAGCGCTGACTGCGCTACACAGCTCTGACTGCGCTACACAGCTCTGACTGCGCTACACAGCTCTGACTGCGCTACACAGCGCTGACTGCGCTACACAGCTCTGACTGCGCTACACAGCTCTGACTGCGCTACACAGCTCTGTATGGGTTTTGACTAACAGACGTTATGAGCCCATCCCTCCCGGTAATTGGGCAACTTTTGCAAATCTTTTGTCTGAGTGAGGGAAATGCTGTAAATTAAGATGATTCGATATATTTTGAAAGATGAGACGTTGAAAAATATAATCAATATCACTTTGATATCATACAAGACAAACACAGTCCAAATATACA
>NC_068447.1:32332915-32352915 GCF_023373465.1 Oncorhynchus keta
AGAGCTTCTGTAAAGAATAGACAGATGGGGCCAACAGACAGGGCTTCTGTGAAGAATAGACAGATGGGGGAGACAGACAGAGCTTCTGTGAAGAATAGACAGATTGGGCAGACAGACAGGGCTTCTGGAAGAATAGACAGATTGGGCAGACAGACAGGGCTTCTGTGAAGAATACACAGATGGGGCAGACAGACAGAGCTTCTGTAAAGAATAGACAGATGGGGCAGACAGACAGGGCTTATGTGAAGAATAGACAGATGGGGAGACAGACAGAGCTTCTGTGAAGAATAGACAGATTGGGCATACAGACAGGGCTTCTGTGAAGAATAGACAGATGGGGCAGAGACATACAGGGCTTCTGTGAAGAAAGAATAGACAGACAGATGAAGAATAGACAGATGGGGCAGACAGACAGAGCTTCTGTGAAGAATAGACACATGGGGCAGACAGATGCGAAGACAGGGCAGACAGACAGAGCTTCTGTGAAGAATAGACAGATGAGGCAGACAGCAGGGCTTCTGTGAAGAATAGACAGATGGAGCAGACAGACAGAGATTCTGTGAAGAATAGACAAATGGGGCAGACAGAGCTTCTGTGAAGAATAGACAGATGGGCAGACAGACAGAGCTTATGTGAAGAATAGACAGATGGGCAGACAGACAGAGCTTCTGTGAAGAATAGACAGATGGGGCAGACAGACAGAGCTTATGTGAAGAATAGACAGATGGGCAGACAGACAGAGCTTATGTGAAGAATAGACAGATGGGGAAGACAGACAGGGCTTCTGTGAAGAATCGACAGATTGGGCAGACAGACAGGGCTTCTGTGAAGAATAGACAGATTGGGCAGACAGACAGGGCTTCTGTGAAGAATAGACAGATGGGGCAGACAGACAGAGCTTCTGTAAAGAATAGACAGATGGGGCCAACAGACAGGGCTTCTGTGAAGAATAGACAGATGGGGAGACAGACAGAGCTTCTGTGAAGAATAGACAGATTGGGCAGACAGACAGGGCTTCTGTGAAGAATAGACAATGGGCAGACAGACAGGGCTTCTGTGAAGAATAGACAGATGGGGCAGACAGACAGAGCTTCTGTAAAGAATAGACAGATGGGGCAGACAGACAGGGCTTATGTGAAGAATAGACAGATGGGGAGACAGACAGACTGTGAAGAATAGACAGATTGGGCATACAGACAGGGCTTCTGTGAAGAATAGACAGATGGGGCAGAGACATACAGGGCTTCTGTGAAGAATAGACAGATGGGGCAGACAGACAGAGCTTCTGTGAAGAATAGACAGATGGGGCAGACAGACAGAGCTTCTGTGAAGAATAATTGACAGATGGGGCAGACAGAGGCAGACAGACAGGCAGACAGACAGGGCTTCTGTGAAGAATAGACAGATGAGGCAGACAGGCAGGGCTTCTGTGAAGAATAGACAGATGGAGCAGACAGACAGAGCTTCTGTGAAGAATAGACAAATGGGGCAGACATACAGGGCTTCTGTGAGGAATAGACAGATGGTACAGACAGACAGGGCTTCTGTGAAGAATAGACAAATGGGGTAGACAGACAGGGCTTCTGTGAAGAATAGACAGGTGGGGCAGACAGACAGTGCTGTGAAGAATAGACAGATGGGGGAGACAGACAGAGCTTCTGTGAAGAATAGACAGATTGGGCAGACAGACTGGGCTTCTGTGAAGAATAGACAGATTGGGCAGACAGACAGGGCTTCTGTGAAGAATAGACAGATGGGGCAGACAGACAGAGCTTCTGTAAAGAATAGACAGATGGGGCAGACAGACAGGGCTTCTGTGAAGAATAGACAGATGGGGCAGACAGACAGAGCTTCTGTAAAGAATAGACAGATTGGGCAGACAGACAGGGCTTCTGTGAAGAATAGACAGATTGGGCAGACAGACAGGGCTTCTGTGAAGAATAGACAGATGGGGCAGACAGACAGAGCTTCTGTAAAGAATAGACAGATGGGGCAGACAGACAGGGCTTATGTGAAGAATAGACAGATGGGGGAGACAGACAGAGCTTCTGTGAAGAATAGACAGATTGGGCATACAGACAGGGCTTCTGTGAAGAATAGACAAATGGGGCAGACACACAGGGCTTCTGTGAGGAATAGACAGATGGTACAGACAGACAGGGCTTCTGTGAAGAATAGACAAATGGGGCAGACAGACAGTGCTTCTGCGAAGACTAGACAGACAGGCAGACAGACAGAGCTTCTGTGAAAATAGACAGATGAGGCAGACAGGCAGGGCTTCTGTGAAGAATAGACAGATGGACAGACAGACAGGGCTTCTGTGAATAATAGACAAATGGGGCAGACAGACAGGGCTTCTGTGAAGAATAGACAGGTGGGGCAGACAGACAGGGTGCTGTGAAGAATAGACAAAGGGGCAGACAGGGAATAGACAGGTGGGGCAGACAGACAGTGCTGTGAAGAATAGACAGATGGGACAGATGAGGGGAACAGTTGATGGGGGCTTTAGCTGCAGCTGCTGTCTTCTCGTCCTCTGAACGGGACACACACACACACACACACATAGTTTGTCTGTAGTTTGGAGGGTGATGTCAGGGGCGTAAAGTTAACCCTTCCTGAAGCAGCAGCTGTGCATGGCATCAGGTGGGCACTGCCCTCACATAAAGAGGCCACAGCTGCAACAACACGGTCAGGGGTAGGGCACAGACTGTCCCGTACACTGGCATTCTGGCACACACACCAACATGTACCGCCATGCCAGGGATTAGCCAGTGTGTACAACAGACAACTTGATGTTGGCCAACGGCACCTGACATTGTACATCACTGCAGTATGGAGTCCAGAGAAATTGTTTGGTGAAAATGTTCTTCCAGCATCTCAACCATCAGCGGCCATCTTGCTTATGAAAATGTCATTTTCCAGTACGGCTAACTCATTTCACCATCTAGCTCTGCAATCACACCCAGAATCTCTGAACATTTACCCAGAACTTCTCAAGGACACTTAAGTAATACACTGAACAAAAATATAAACTCAACATGTAAAGTGTTGGTCTCATGTCTCATCAGCTGAAATATAATATCCCAGAAATGTTCCATACACACAAAAAAACATATTTCTCTCAAATGTTGTGCACAAATTTGTTTACATCCCTGTTAGTGAGAATTTCTCCTTTGCCAAGATAATCCATCCACCTGACAGGTGTGGCATATCAAGAAGCTGATTAAACAGCGTGATAATTACACAGGTGCACCTTGTGCTGGGGACAATAAAAGGCCACTCTAAAATGTGCAGTTTTGTCAGACAACCCAATTCCACAGATGTCTCAAGTTTTCAGGGAGTGTGCAAGTGGCATGCTGACTGCAAGAATGTCCACCAGAGCTGTCGCCAGAGAACATAATGTTCTCTACCATAAGCCGCCACCAAAAATAGTTTTAGAGAATTTGGCAGTAAGTCCAACCGGCCTCACAACCGCAGACCACGTGTAACCATGTATAAACAATCAAGTTGTAGAAACATCTCAAGGATGATCAATGGAAAGTCTCATAGCAAAGAGTCTGAATACAAAACCGTAAATTAGGTCTTTTGTTTTTGTATTTTTAATACATTTCTAAAAAAAAATGTTTTAATTTTGCCATTATGGGGTATTATGTGTGTAGATTCATGACTTTTTTATTTAATTTAATCCATTTTAGAATAAGGCTGTAACGTAACAAAATGTGGAAAAAGTGAAGGGGTCTGAATACTTTCCGAATGCACTGTATATCAAGTAATACCCCAACCTCACAGAGTACTGTAGCTGTACAGCATCCA
The DNA here is from genome assembly GCF_023373465.1 of Oncorhynchus keta. Lineage (NCBI taxonomy): Eukaryota > Metazoa > Chordata > Actinopteri > Salmoniformes > Salmonidae > Oncorhynchus > Oncorhynchus keta. Next base: position 32,336,729 of record NC_068447.1, read on the forward strand.
GAACCCCTACCAAACCACCGTGCCCCCCCCACAGAGTGCAAACACTTCTGATCTTCTGATTCAGTTCACTCTGCAAGCACGTTATGAATGCATGACCATTCTACTCTTCCTTGTTGAGTAGATATAGACAGGACTATATATAGAGTTATGTAGAGCAGTGGTGGTGGTGGAAGAAGAGTGGGGGAGAGAGAGGGACAGTAGGCCCATGCTTCACATTCCCACACACACACACACACACACACACACACACACACACACACACACACACACACACACACACACACACACACACACACACACACACACACACACACACACACACACACACACACACACACACACACACACACACACACACACACGCAGAGAGAGATACAGAGAGACATGCTATTCCAACAGGGAATTCTCTAGAGGACAGTAGCCGTGGGCAACAAGCCCACCACAGAGGAGGAGTTCAAGGTGACGAGCTACAGAGAACGAGGGAGGGGGGAGAGGAGGGAGTAGAGGGAGAGAATGCTACAGATTTGAATTCTCCAGCCACTTTCACCCCTTGGTGGGAATATCATAGGCAGCTGATATAATAGCCTCTTGAACAGCCTCTCATACAGTGAGCCAGCCAGTCAAACTAGCCCAGTAGCTACACACTGCCTGGTGCTCATCCTACTGGGAATCAGGGAGCTCTATCATCACAACTCCTCTCCTCTCCATCATGTGCAAGTGATATCCTCCCCGATACACCAGATTAACATTGAGACAACGTCTGGCAGTCAGAGTGAACGCTCCTCACCATTAGTCTCCCAGCTGACATTTACACACGCTGTCGTACAGTCATCACTGGAGCCAATACGCCGACTACATCATCCCCGTTTCCAAATGCTATCGCGTTAATTAGGATTTACATGGTCAATTACCTTAGATATCATGTGTCTTCATTAGTCTGGCTTCCCAGCGACAGTAAAGCCCCAGATGCAGACATGACATTAGCATCAGCGCTACGTCAATAAAGGTCTGGTCACTGGGGAGCCTGTGTCCTGTCTGTCCACGTAGGACGGTCCCTGGCTAACCTTGCTGTGGCTATCCCTCCATTCATCCCTCTATCTCTCTATCCTGACCCAAGCCAGGTACCTGTGGAGGAGGAGAAGTAGTGTTCACTGGCTCGTGCTTATAACCAGTCCAGAGAAGGAGAGAGAAGGCAGAGACTGAGCCTTGCTCCATAATTTATGACTTGTTAATTGGAAGTCTCTGCATGTCTCACTGCCTCAAGATTAGCTGTGCCACTGAGAATGAACAGGGCTTAATCAAATCAAATCAGGCTTAGCCACACGCCCCTCAGCCCGTCGGCACGGTAACAAGGCCAGCGCCCTATGCAGATTGGCCCATCCGTTCGGTACTGACTTGGGTAGGAGGGAGGTTTCAGAGGCCCAGCAGGTCAACAACACATATGGAATCATCCCACGCATCCCTTAGATCTCCCTCTCAGAGAAAATGTTATTTCTTTTTTATTTCCCTCTCGCTCTTTTGTTTTTGGCGGTGGGAATGGTTCAAAGGGCTGAGAGAGGCTACTTAGCAGGAGCTGTGAGGCCTGAGGGGTGCTTCTCAGGTTGGAAATAGAAGTCGTCTGAGAGAGCTTTCCAGGTTTTATGGAGATGTGGGTGTTCCTCTCCTGTGTGTGTTTGAAGCAGCTGCAGCTGTTCTGAAGCTGAGGAATCCTATTAAATGGCAGACAGTGACCCAGTGATCCCAGCTCTTCTGGCTGATACTACAGAGAGAGATCACAACACTAGCAACACAGTATGAGCACATTCTACATCCCCCCACAAACATTCAGATAGACACACACATGCATATGCAAACACTCCAGCATGGGTGCCAACAGAGCTTGTGTGTGGAGGCTTTACCCAGGCACACACACATCATCTGGCGTGTGCCCCCCCCCCTCCCCTCTCCCAACAACTAGACTAGCTGCATTTGAACAAGTCCACCCGGCCGCTGCCTCCGCGCCTGCTAAGATTTACGCCTGTGATTATATATTCATATAGATGAATCAATAAGGGCCTTGCAGCCACATCAACGGAGGCACAGGGCGAATTACACCCATAGACTGCTGCTTTCCATTTCATTAGGGCACGGTGCACAGTTTAACTCACAATAAATATAGCAATAAAACAAAACTGCTAGCAACGATCGGGGGGCCCTCCACACACTCTCCTCTCTCCAGTCTCCAGTCTCCAGACAGAAGCAGTGCTCTGCTCCTGCCCGCCTCAGATGTCCCTGACCGTCAAGCCACCGTCAACACTACACTCACCAGCCAAACAAACAAACAAACAAACAAACAAAACCAAATCAGGAGAAAATGACAATGATGCCGCCACATGGAATTAGGACTGTCATTTATACATGGACAGAGAGGAGAGGCGGCACGGTGGTAAGCGGTGAGACTGGGATGAGAGGGTCTCCTGAAGAGCAGGAGGGGGGTCATGGGGGAGAACGAGAGACTACAGGAGGGCCTGGTTGTGCTCTGTGGTGATGACGTTGCTGCCCCAGCTCCAGCCAGCCATCTCTGCTCCTATATCTACAGCCCTGCATCGATCTATGTGTGAGGACACCAGCAGCCTGCGCCCCACCGCCCAGCGCTCGGCCTCCACACAGGAAGAGTCGGTGGAAGAGGGGAAATGGGATTCCGATCATGGGAGAGATATCTTCCTTCTGAGATATGCTGATCCATCCCAGCCCCAGCCTTCACATCCCCCTCCAGCATCCTGCCTGCAGACGGACACCAACAGCACCACTCCAAACCACCAGCAACCTATCGCTACCTCAGGGGTCAGAACCAAGGACTATGGGACTGGGTTTCAGCCGACTTGGCAAAACAGGAGAGACTCAGTGTGTGCACATGTGTGTGTCCTGCACCTAGACCAGCGTGCATGAGTGCCTGAATAATGGTTCAGTGTAAATCAGTGTGTATGCAGGTGTGCATTCTGGTGTGTATGAATATGTGGTTGATTCCATGTTTCTCTATTATCCGTCACATAAAATGACCTACAAATAATTGCATACATTCAACAAAGATACTGTACAATCTACTCACCCTCAGCTTTCCATAGAGATTCTGACTAAAGCTCTAACCCAAACCCAAGGCCCTTCTTAGACTGTAGTCAGTGTTAACAGTCTGAAACCATCTGAGAGCCGTCCCACCTAACCCTGCTTTCCTCCCCTGTTCTCCTCTCCTCCCCTGTTCTTCCCTGCTCTCCCCTCTCCTCCCCTGTTCTTCCCTGCTCTCCCCTCTCCTCCCCTGTTCTTCCCTGCTCTCCCCTCTCCTCCCCTGTTCTTCCCTGCTCTCCCCTCTCCTCCCCTGTCCTCCCCTGTTCTTCCCTGCTCTCCCCTCTCCTCCCCTGTTCTTCCCTGCTCCCCTCTCCTCCCCTGTTCTTCCCTGCTCCCCTCTCCTCCCCTCTCCTCCCCTGTTCTTCCCTGCTCCACTGCTCTCCCCTCTCCTCCCCTGTTCTTCCCTGCTCCACTGCTCTCCCCTCTCCTCCCCTGTTCTTCCCTGCTCACCTCTCCTCCCCTCTCCTCCCCTGTTCTTCCCTGCTCCCCTCTCCTCCCCTCTCCTCCCCTGTTCTTTCCTGCTCCCCTCTCCTCCCCTGTTATTCCCTGCTCCACTGCTCTCCCCTCTCCTCCCCTGTTCTTCCCTGCTCACCTCTCCTCCCCTCTCCTCCCCTCTCCTCCCCTCTCCTCCCCTGTTATTCCCTGCTCCACTGCTCTCCCCTCTCCTCCCCTGTTCTTCCCTGCTCCACTGCTCTCCCCTCTCCTCCCCTGTTCTTCCCTGCTCACCCTCCCCTCCTCCTCCTCCCTCTCCTCCCCTCTCCTCCCCTGTTATTCCCTGCTCCACTGCTCTCCCCTCTCCTCCCCTGTTCTTCCCTGCTCCACTGCTCTCCCCTCTCCTCCCCTGTTCTTCCCTGCTCACCTCTCCTCCCCTCTCCTCCCCTGTTCTTCCCTGCTCCACTGCTCTCCCCTCTCCTCCCCTCTCCTCCCCTGTTCTTCCCTGCTCCACTGCTCTCCCCTCCTCCCCTCTCCTCCCCTGTTCTTCCCTGCTCCACTGCTCTCCCCTCTCCTCCCCTCTCCTCCCCTGTTCTTCCCTGCTCCACTGCTCTCCCCTCTCCTCCCCTCTCCTCCCCTGTTCTTCCCTGCTCCACTGCTCTCCCCTCTCCTCCCCTGTTCTTCCCTGCTCCCCTCTCCTCCCCTCTCCTCCCCTGTTCTTCCCTGCTCCACTGCTCTCCCCTCTCCTCCCCTGCTCTTCCCTGCTCCCCCTCCTCCTCCCCCTCTCCTCCCTCCCTGTTCTTCCCTGCTCCCCTGCTCCTCCCCTCTTCTTCCCTGCTCCACTGCTCTCCCCTCCTCCCCTGTTCTTCCCCTGCCCCCTCTCCTCCCCTCTCCTCCCCTGTTCTTCCCTGCTCCCCTCTCCTCCCCTCTCCTCCCCTGTTCTTCCCTGCTCCACTGCTCTCCCCTCTCCTCCCCTGCTCCCCTCTCCTCCCCTCTCCTCCCCTGTTCTTCCCTGCTCCCTCTCCTCCCTCTCCTCCCCTGTTCTTCCCTGCTCCCCTGCTCTCCCCTCCTCCCCTCTTCTTCCCTGCTCCACTGCTCTCCCCTCTCCTCCCCTCTCCTCCCCTGTTCTTCCCTGCTCCCCTCTCCTCCCCTCTCCTCCCCTGTTCTTCCCTGCTCCACTGCTCTCCCCTCTCCTCCCCTGTTCTTCCCTGCTCCCCTCTCCTCCCCTCTCCTCCCCTGTTCTTCCCTGCTCCACTGCTCTCCCCTCTCCTCCCCTGTTCTTCCCTCCCCTCTTCTTCCCTGTTCTTCCCCTCCCCTCCTCCCCTCTCCTCCCCTGTTCTTCCCTGCTCCACTCCTCCCCTCTCCCCTATTCTTCCCTGCTCTACCCCTCTCCTCCCTCCTCCCCACTGCTGTCCCCTCTCCTCCCCTGTTCTTCCCTGCTCCCCTCCCCTCCTCCCTGTTCTTCCCTTCCCCTGCTCCCCTCTCCTCCCCTGCTCTTCCCCTCTCCTCCCTCTCTTCCCCTGCTCCCCTCCCCTGTTCTCCCTGTCCTCCCTTCTCCTCCCTCCTCCCCTGTTCTTCCCTCCCTCCCCTCTGTTCTCCCCTCTCTCCCCTGTTCTTCCCTGCTCTTCCCTCTCCTCCCCTGTTCCCTTCCCTGCTCCCCTCTTCCCCTTCCCCTCTCCTCCCCTATTCTTCCCTGCTCTCCCTTCTCCTCCCCTCTCCTCCCCTCTCCCTGTTCTTCCCTGCTCCTCCCCTGCTCCTCCCTCCCCTCCCCTGTTCTTCCCTCCCCTGTTCTCCCCTCTCCTCCCCCTCCCCTCTCCTCCCCTCTCCTTCTTCCCTGCTCCCTGTTCTCCTGCTCCCCCTCTCCTCCCCCTGCTCCCTTCCCCTCTCCTCCCCTCTCTTCCCCTTCTCCCCTGTTCTCCCCTCTCCTCCCCTGTTCTTCCCTGCTCCCCCCTTCTCCCCTCCACTATTCCCCTCTCCCCCTGTTCCCTTTTCTCCCTGTTCTCTCCTCCCCTGTCTCTCCTCTCTTCCCTTTCTCCTCCCTCTCCTCTTCCCTGCTCTTCCCCTCTCCCCCTCTCCTCCCCTGTTCCCTTTTCTCCCCTATTCACCCCTCTCCTCCCGTGCTCTTCCCCTCTCTTCCCTTCTCCTCCCCCTCCCTCCTTCCCCTCTCCTCCCCTCCAACCCTGTTGTTTCTCCCCATCCCCTCTCCTCCCCATTCCCCTCTCTCCCCTCTCCCCTCCCCTGTTCTTCCCTCTCCTCCCCTGCTCTTCTCCTCTCCTCCCCTGCTCCCCTGCTCTTCCCGTTCCCCTTTCTCCCCTCTCCTCCCCTGCTTCCCTGCTCTTCCCCTCTTCTCCCCTCTCCTCCCCTGTTCCCTTTTCTCCCCTGTTCTCCCCTCTCCTCCCCTGCTCTCCCCCTCTCTTCCCTTCTCCTCCCCTCTCCTCCCCTGTTCTTCCCTGCTCTTCCCCTCTCCTCCCCTCTCCAACCCTGTTCCCTTTTCTCCCCTGTTCTCCCCTCTCCTCCCCTGCTCTCCCCCTCTCTTCCCTTCTTCAACCCCCTCCTCTCCCTTCCCTTCTCCCCCTTCCCCGCTCTCCCCCTTCCCCTCTCTCCCCTCTCCTCCCCTGTTCCCTTTTCTCCCCTGTTCTCCCCTCTCCTCCCCTGCTCTCCCCCTCTCTTCCCTTCTCCCCTCTCCTCCCCTCTCCTTCCCTGTTCTTCCCTGCTCTTCCCCTCTCCTCCCCTCTCCAACCCTGTTCCCTTTTCTCCCTGTTCTCCCCTCTCCCCTGTTCCCTTTTCTCCCCTGTTCTCCCCTCTCCTCCCCTGCTCTCCCCCTGCTCTTCCCCTCTCCTCCCCTCTCCAACCCTGTTCCCGTTTCTCCCCTGTTCTCCAGAGCTCAGTGAACAGCACCAGAGAAGGCACAGCAATGTCTCACAGCACGACAGCCCCGGTGATGGGCAAACCCGCTACTCCAGTCATCTCAATCCCCCACTCAGCACAGAGGAGTCAGCAATGAGACAGAGCCTTTAGATTCATCCTCATAGCCAGAGGTGAGTAACATTCAGACACACACACTGACACACACACAGCAACATACACACACACACACACACGCGCACACGCATGCACACACACACACACACACACACACACACACACACACACACACACACACACACACACACACACACACACACACACACACACACACACACACACACACACACACACACACACACACTGAATCCACCATCACCCTACCTTCTTAATGCGTCCGCTGCGTGTGCCGGTAAAGGCCACGGTGTGGCCGTGATATTCGTAGGCCGCCACCGAGGTCATGCCATCGTCCTTGTCCACGAACAGAGGCAGACCCTCGATGGTGCTGGTTCCTCCCAGGGGCTGGTTGAAGTCCTGCCCACAGAAGTTATCATCTATCTGAAGCGGCTGTGAGAAAGAGAGAGAGAGATATTTATGTTGATTTATTTTCCCTTTTGTACTTGTATGTCATTACAACAATGTATATAGACATAATATGACATTTGAAATGTCTTTATCATTTTGGAACTTTTGTGAGTGTCATGTTTACTGTTCATTTGTATTTCACTTTTGTTTATTATCTATTTCACTTGCTTTGGCAATGTTAACATATGTTTCCCATGTCAATAAAGCCCCTTAAATTCAAAAATAGAAATTGAGAGAGAGAGGAAGAGAGAGAGACCACTGTGTACAGACTCAGTGAACATAGCCTTGCTATTGAGAAAGGCCGCCGAAGGCAGAGCTGGCTCTCAAGAGAAGACAGGCTATGTGCTCATGAGGTGGAAACTGAGCTGCACTTCCTAAACCTCCTGCCAAATGTACGACCATATTAGAGAGATATTTCCCTCAGATTACACAGACCCACAAATAATTTGAAAACAAACCCAATTTTGAAAAACTCCCATATCTACTGGGTGAAATACCACAGTGTGCCATCACAGTAGCAAGATATGTGACCTGTTGCCACAAGAAAAGGGAGACCAGTGAAGCACAAACACCATTGGAAATACAACCCATATTTATGTTTATTTATATTCCCTTTTGTACTTTAACTATTTGAGAGAGAGACAGCAGCATACACATAACAGCAGCATACACATAACAGCATCATACACATAACAGCATCATACACATAACAGCATCATACACATAACAGCATCATACACATAACAGCATCATACACATAACAGCATCATACACATAACAGCAGCATACACATAACAGCATCATACACATAACAGCAGCATACACATAACAGCATCATACACATAACAGCATCATACACATAACAGCATCATACACATAACAGCATCATACACATAACAGCATCATACACATAACAGCATCATACACATAACAGCATCATACACATAACAGCAGCATACACATAACAGCATCATACACATAACAGCATCATACACATAACAGCATCATACACATAACAGCATCATACACATAACAGCATCATACACATAACAGCATCATACACATAACAGCATCATCATGCATCATACACATAACAGCATCATACACATAACAGCATCATACACATAACAGCATCATACACATAACAGCATCATACACATAACAGCATCATACACATAACAGCATCATACACATAACAGCATCATACATCATAACAGCATCATACACATAACAGCATCATACACATAACAGCATCACATAACAGCATCATACACATAACAGCATCATACACATAACAGCATCATACACATAACAGCATCATACACATAACAGCATCATACACATAACAGCATCATACACATAACAGCATCATCATACACATAACAGCATCATACACATAACAGCATCATACAGCATCAACAACAGCATCATACACATACACATAACAGCATCACATAACAGCATCATACACATAACAGCATCATACACATAACAGCATCATACATAACAGCATCATACACATAACAGCATCATCATCATACAGCATAACAGCATACACATAACAGCATCATACACATAACAGCATCATACACATAACAGCATCATACACATAACAGCATCATAAACATAACAGCATCATACACATAACAGCATCATACACATAACAGCATCATACACATAACAGCATCATACACATAACAGCATCATACACATAACAGCATCATACACATAACAGCATCATACACATAACAGCATCATACACATAACAGCATCATACACATAACAGCATCATACACATAACAGCATCATACACATAACAGCAGCATACACATAACAGCAGCATAAACATAACAGCATCATACACATAACAGCATCATACACATAACAGCATCATACACATAACAGCATCATACACATAACAGCATCATACACATAACAGCATCATACACATAACAGCATCATACACATAACAACAGCATACACATAACAGCATCATACACATAACAGCATCATACACATAACAGCATCATACACATAACAGCATCATACACATAACAGCATCATACACATAACAGCATCATACACATAACAGCATCATACACATAACAGCATCATACACATAACAGCATCATACACATAACAGCATCATACACATAACAGCATCATACACATAACAGCATCATACACATAACAGCATCATCATAACAAATACACATAACAGCATCATACACATAACAGCATCATACACATAACAGCATCATACACATAACAGCATCATACACATAACAGCATCATACACATAACAGCATCATACACATAACAGCATCATACACATAACAGCATCATAAACATAACAGCATCATACACATAACAGCAGCATACACATAACAGCATCATACACATAACAGCATCATACACATAACAGCATCATACACATAACAGCATCATAAACATAACAGCATCATAAACATAACAGCAGCATACACAGACTCCCACTGCACAACAAAAACGTGGTTGAATCAACATCGTTTCCACGTCATTTAAAAAAATCTAACGTTTTGACGTTAAATCAACGCGGGAAAAAGTGATCAGCGTAAAGGGATCTATTTTTCACCCAGCTTTCAACCTAAATCCAACGACGTGGTGCCATTTGTCTGGATTTCACTCAACCAAATGTAAATGAAACTACATGTTGAACTGACATCTGTTCTCAGTGGGCTGTCACTGTGTGATAAGCGCGTGTGTAACAGGTCCCAGGAGGTATCTTTCATACGCACTGACATATGTAACTAGGATTAGTGACCTCTAACACATCACACATCACTAATTAACTGGTGCCAGGATCCGCTCGTCTATTTGAAGACATATCGCTTCCATAGTAGACAATCAATCACAGGCAACACACACACTCCGCCAGCCGCTAAGCTCTCTGGGAAGGAAGGAGATGTGCATGTGTTATGAGCTGATGTGACCAGAACGGGGGATGGAACGAAGGAAGGTCGCTGGGTGAATTCTTCAGTCATCTTGTGTCTAAAGACACAAAGTACCCAGCATGCACATTGGTGGATGGAACACATCTTAATGTCCACACAACACAATGTAGAGACTGATGGACGAATGTAAGAGGGTTGTACAGATAGAATAATTATACTGAGCTTGTGAAAGAAGTCTATTAGTATACTGTAGTTCAGACCAGTACTGGTCTATCAGGTATATTGTAGTTCAGACCAGTCCAGGTCTATTAGGTTATATTGTAGTTCAGCCCAGTACTGGTCTTTTAGGTATAATGTAGTTCAGACCAGTACAAGTCTATGAGGTATACTGTAGTTCAGCCCAGTACTGGTCTATCAGGTATAATGTAGTTCAGACCAGTACAAGTCTATGAGGTATACTGTAGTTCAGCCCAGTACTGGTCTATCAGGTATAATGTAGTTCAGACCAGTACAAGTCTATGAGGTATACTGTAGTTCAGCCCAGTACTGGTCTATCAGGTATATTGTAGTTCAGACCAGTACTGGTCTATTAAGTTGTATTGTAGTTCAGACCAGTACTGGTCTATTAGGTATAGTGTAGTTCAGACCAGTACTAGTCTATTAGGTATACTGTAGTTCAGACCAGTACTAGTCTATTAGGTATACTGTAGTTCAGACCAGTACTAGTCTATTAGAATACTGTAGTTCAGACCAGTACTAGTCTATTAGAATACTGTAGTTCAGACCAGTACTATTCTATTAGGTATACTGTAGTTCAGACCAGTACTAGTCTATTAGGTATACTGTAGTTCAGACCAGTACTAGTCTATTAGGTATAGTGTAGTTCAGACCAGTACTATTCTATTAGGTATACTGTAGTTCAGACCAGTACTATTCTATAAGGTATACTGTAGTTCAGACCAGTACTAGTCTATTCGAATACTGTAGTTCAGACCAGTACTATTCTATTAGGTATACTGTAGTTCAGACCAGTACTATTGTATTAGCTATACTGTAGTTCAGACCAGTACTAGTCTATTAGGTATAGTGTAGTTCAGACCAGTACTGGTCTATTAGGTATACTGTAGTTCAGACCAGGACTATTCTATTAGGTATACTGTAGTTCAGACCAATACTATTCTATTTGGTATACTGTAGTTCAGACCAGTACTAGTCTATTAGGTATACTGTAGTTCAGACCAGTACTAGTCTATTAGTATACTGTAGTTCAGACCAGTACTAGTCTATTAGGTATACTGTAGTTCAGACCAGTACTATTATATTAGTATACTGTAGTTCAGACCAGTACTAGTCTATTAGGTATATTGTAGTTCAAACCAGTACTGGTCTATTAGGTTATATTGTAGTTCAGACCAGTACTGGTCTATTAGGTATACTGTAGTTCAGACCAGTACTATTATATTAGTATCTGTAGTTCAGACCAGTACTAGTACTGTATTCAGACCAGTACTATATTGTATATTGTAGTTCAAACCAGTACTGGTCTATTAGGTTATACTGTAGTTCAGACCAGTAATATAATATAGTAATATATGCCATTTAGCTGTACGCTTTTATACCAAAGACTTACAGTCATGTGTGCATACATCTATTACTATTAGCTATACTGTAGTTCAGACCAGTACTGGTCTATTAGGTATACTGTAGTTCAGACCAGGACTATTCTATTAGGTATACTGTAGTTCAGACCAATACTATTCTATTTGTTATACTGTAGTTCAGACCAGTACTAGTCTATTAGGTATACTGTAGTTCAGACCAGTACTAGTCTATTAGTATACTGTAGTTCAGACCAGTACTAGTCTATTAGGTATACTGTAGTTCAGACCAGTACTATTATATTAGTATACTGTAGTTCAGACCAGTACTAGTCTATTAGGTATATTGTAGTTCAAACCAGTACTGGTCTATTAGGTTATATTGTAGTTCAGACCAGTACTGGTCTATTAGGTATACTGTAGTTCAGACCAGTACTAGTCTATTAGGTATACTGTAGTTCAGACCAGTACTAGTCTATTAGGTATAGTGTAGTTCAGACCAGTACTAGTCTATTTGGTATAGTGTAGTTCAGACCAGTACTAGTCTATTAGGTAAAGTGTAGTTCAGACCATTACTGGTCTATTAGGTATACTTTAGTTCAGACCAGTACTATTCTATTAGGTATACTGAAGTTCAGACCAGTACTAGTCTATTAGAATACTGTAGTTCAGACCAGTACGAGTCTATTCGAATACTGTAGTTCAGACCAGTACTATTCTATTCGGTATACTGTAGTTCAGACCAGTACTATTCTATTAGCTATACTGTAGTTCAGACCAGTACTATTCTATTAGGTATAGTGTAGTTCAGACCAGTACTGGTCTATTTGGTATACTGTAGTTCAGACCAGTACTATTCTATTAGGTATACTGTAGTTCAGACTAGTACTAGTCTATTAGAATACTGTAGTTCAGACCAGTACTATTATATTAGTATACTGTAGTTCAGACCAGTACTGGTCTATTAGGTATACTGTAGTTCAGACCAGTACTATTCTATTAGGTATACTGTCGTTCAGACCAGTACTATTATATTAGTATACTGTAGTTCAGACCAGTACTAGTCTATTAAGTATATTGTAGTTGAAACCAGTACTGGTCTATTAGGTTATATTGTAGTTCAGACCAGTACTGGTCTATTAGGTATACTGTAGTTCAGACCAGTACTAGTCTATTAGGTATACTGTAGTTCAGACCAGTACTAGTCTATTAGGTATAGTGTAGTTCAGACCATTACTGGTCTATTAGGTATACTTTAGTTCAGACCAGTACTATTCTATTAGGTATACTGTAGTTCAGACCAGTACTAGTCTATTAGAATACTGTAGTTCAGACCAGTACTATTGTATTAGTATACTGTAGTTCAGACCAGTACTATTCTATTAGGTATACTGTAGTTCAGACCAGTACTATTCTATTAGGTATACTGTAGTTCAGACCAGTACTAGTCTATTCGAATACTGTAGTTCAGACCAGTACTATTCTATTAGGTATACTGTAGTTCAGACCAGTACTATTCTATTAGGTATACTGTAGTTCAGACCAGTACTAGTCTATTAGGTATACTGTAGTTCAGACCAGTACTAGTGTATTAGGTATACTGTAGTTCAGACCAGTACTCGTCTATTAGGTATACTGTAGTTCAGACCAGTACTATTATATTAGTATACTGTCGTTCAGACCAGTACTAGTCTATTAGGTATACTGTAGTTCAGACCAGTACTGTTTTATTAGTAGACTGTAGTTCAGACCAGTACTGGTCTATTAGGTATAATGTAGTTCAGACCAGTACTATTTTATTAGTATACTGTAGTTCAGACCAGTACTATTTTATTAGTATACTGTAGTTCAGACCAGTACTATTTTATTAGTATACTGTAGTTCAGACCAGTACTTGGGAAAGACGGTACCAGGTTAAGGGCATTACAATGGCTTTCATTGAGTCCTGATTTACCCCCCCTTCTCATCCTGGACACCAGACGGGACTCATTAGTAGAGACAAGAGCGCTGGCGAACCCCGCGTCCCCCACACTACTGCCAGCTGACGCCCCTCATATTTCACCCAGCGAGGGGTGCCAGCTCTGCCAAGTCCCAGCCAGGCCCAGCAGTGTACAGCAGAGGTCTTCTGAAAGGACAATGCAGGAGACCATGTCCTTCTCTGACCCCCCCCACCATGGAGTTGGGTCTGGAAATAGAGCAGTGGAGGGGGGACGACTAAACACAGGACATCTGGGGCCAGATAATTACAGGCTGCATCCAGACAGTGTGTGAATTAAATGGGTCTATATGGTGCAGCGTCCAGTAGGTTAAAGCTCCCTCCTGCCATCTGAGACTCCTGTAATCAGCAAGCAGCAAGGTACATACATACCACTTCCAGATGCCTGCTGCAACATCCCTACTGTGTCTAAGTCATATACAACTGGAAATTCTGATTACTACTCAGTAGCTTCAAATCAAAATCAAATCAAATTGTATTGGTCACGTACACATGGTTAGCAGATGTTAATGCGAGTGTGGTGAAATGCTTGTGCTTCTAGTTCCGACAGTGCAGTAATATTTAACAAGTAATCTAACAATTCCCCAACAACAACCTAATACACACCAATCTAAAGGGGTGAATGAGAATATTTACATATAATATATGGATGAGCGATGGTCGAGCGACATAGGCAAGGTGCAGTAGATGGTATAAAATTCAGTATATACATGTGATATGAGTAATGTAAGTAAGATATGTAAACATTATTAAAGTAGCATTATTAAGAGTGGCATTGTATAAAGTGACTCGTGATCCATTACAATGCCCATCTCAGCAATGTCAGCTAGATAACTTCATGGATGTGATGGAGGCATGCCTTGCCAGGTCAGGATGTCTAGGTCAAGGCTGGCCTGAGTAGAGATAGAGAGTTAGAGAGAGAGAGCAGGAATCTAGCAGGGCTGTGAGTTCCCCATGGGTGCCTACGACCTCCCCTTGCCCCCTCCCTCGGCCCCCTGTACTGGGAGTGAGATGGATCCGGGAGAGCAACCGGCCGATCCTTCGATCGCAATCAGCGGAAACAGCGTGGCAGCAACCCAGAGCCAGAGGTTGAAACTGGCAATGAGGCATGGCAATCTGAACTGCCCTAGCTCTGCCTCTCTGGCTCCACTCTCACTCTGCTTCCCTCTACTGTTTGTTTGTTTGTTTTTTGCTTTGTCCTTCCCTCACTCAAATTACACTCCCCTGTGGATGGGAAATGGATGAATGGAAAAAATGTAGTCTGTTTGGTGATAGAGAGGGAGAGAGAGAGCATGGGTTTGTAAGTAAGAGCAGAGAGTTGGTAGAATTACTTTTAAATGGAAAACGATCCCACTCACTCAGAGAGTTGGTAGAATAACTTTTAAATGGAAAACGATCCCACTCACTCAGAGAGTTGGTAGAATGACTTTTAAATGGAAAACGATCCCACTCACTCAGAGAGTTGGTAGAATGACTTTTAAATGGAAAACGATCCCACTCAGAGTTGGTAGAATGACTTTTAAATGGAACACGATCCTACTCAGAGTTGGTAGAATGACTTTTAAATGGAAAACGATCCCACTCACTCAGAGAGTTGGTAGAATGACTTTTAAATGGAAAACGATCCCACTCACTCAGAGAGTTGGTAGAATGACTTTTAAATGGAAAACGATCCCACTCAGAGTTGGTAGAATTACTTTTAAATGGAAAATGATCCCACTCACTCAGAGAGTTGGTAGAATGACTTTTAAATTGAAAACAATCCCACTCAGAGTTGGTAGAATGACTTTTAAATGGAAAATGATCCCACTCACTCAGAGAGTTGGTATAATGACTTTTAAATGGAAAATGATCCCACTCAGAGTTGGTAGAATGACTTTTAAATGGAAAATGATCCCCCTCAGAGTTGGTAGAATGACTTTTAAATGGAAAACAATCCCACTCAGAGTTGGTAGAATGAATATTAAATGGAAAACGATCCCACTCAGAGTTGGTATAATGACTTTTAAATGGAAAATGATCCCACTCAGAGTTGGTAGAATGACTTTTAAATGGAAAATGATCCCACTTAGAGTTGGTAGAATAACTTTTAAATGGAAAACGATCCCACTCACTTAGAGAGTTGGTAGAATGACTTTTAAATGGAAAACGATCCCACTTACTTAGAGTTTGCTGAATGACTTTTAAATGGAAAACGATCCCACTCAGAGTTGAGAGAATGACTTTGAAATGGAAAACGATCCTACTCACTCAGAGAGTTGGTAAAATGACTTTTAAATGGAAAACGATCCCACTCAGAGTTGGTAGAATGACTTTTAAATGGAAAACGATCCCACTCAGAGTTGGTCAAATGAATTTTAAATGGAAAACGATCCCACTCAGAGTTGGTAAAATGACTTTTAAATGGAAAATGATCCCACTCAGAGTTGGTAAAATGACTTTTAAATGGAAAACGATCCCACTCAGAGATGGTAGAATGACTTTTAAATGGAAAATGATCCCACTCACTCAGAGAGTTGGTAAAATGACTTTTAAATGGAAAACGATCCCACTCAGAATTGGTATAATGACTTTTAAATGGAAAACGATCCCACTCACTTTGAGAGGTGGTAGAATTACTTTTAAATGGAAAACGATCCCACTTAGAGAGTTAGCAGAATGACTTTTAAATGGAAA